>NW_028270141.1:155817392-155840657 GCF_037043375.1 Chiloscyllium plagiosum
GAGATGATGTCTGAATTATTCCAACTGATACTGTCCCACACACAGCGAATGCTGATCCAATCGCTCCAAAGAAAGCGTGGCTCAGATAATGACGTCACTCCTGAGCTGCCCCTGGGCACCCGCCGTTGAGCAAGTTATGGAAATTACAGGATTTAATCAGATCACCAGAAAAGGATCAAAACTCAACCCAGGCTGGATGGAACTTGTTAATACTTGCAAGCTGCGAATACAGGACACAAGGCATTCATTTCCCATTCCAATCCTTACACATTCCGGAGCCTGGAAGAATCATCGGCTTGGACACCATTCTTGTCTTTACACATTCCTGAGCCTGGAGAATCAACAGTTCGGAGAACATTCCTGACTTTACACATTCCTGAGCGTGGAAGAATCATCAGCTTGGACAGCATTCCTGACTTTACACATTCCTGAGCCTGGAACAGACAGCGGCTTGGACAGCATTCCTGTCTTTACACATTCCTGAGCTTGGAAGAATCATCAGCTTGGACAGCATTCCTGTCCTTACACATTCCTGAACCTGAAAGGATCATCAGCTTGGACAGCGTTCCTGACTTTACACATTCCTGAGCCTGGAACAGTCATCAGCTTGGACAGCGTTCCTGTCCTTATACATTCCTGAGCCTGAAAGGATCATCAGCTTGGAAAGCATTTCTGAGTGTGGAAGGATCAGCTTGGATTGCATTCCCAACTTTACACATTCCTGAGCCAGGAGAAATCATCAACTTGGACAGCATTCCTCACTTTACATGTTCCTGAGCATGGATGAGACATTGGCTTGGACAGCATTCCTATCCTTACACATTCCTGAACTTGGAAGAATCATCAGCTTGGACAGCATTCCTGGCTTTACACATTCCAGAGTCTGGAACATACAGCGGCTTGTCAGCATTCCTAAACATACACATTCCAGACCTTGGAAGAATCATCAGCTTGGACAACATTCCTGACTTTACACGTTCCTGAGCCTGGAAGAATCACTGGCTTGCACAGCATTCCCGACGTTACACATTCCTGAGCCTGGAACACAAATCAGTTTGGACCTCATTCCTGTCTTTACACATTCCAGAGCCTGGAAGAATCATTAGCTTGGACAGCATTCCTGTCTTTACACATTCCTGAGCATGAATGAGACATCGGCTTGGACAGCATTCCTACCCTTACACATTCCTAAGCTTGGAAGAATCATCAGCTTGGACAGCATTCCTGACTTTACACATTCCACAGCCTGGAACAGACAGCGGCTTGGACAGCATTCCTAAACATTCACATTCCTGAGCTTGGAAGAATCATCAGCTTGGACAGCATTCCTGACTTTACACATTCCTGAGCTTGGAATAGTTATCAGCTTGGACAGCATTCCTATCCTTACACATTCCAGAGCCTGGAAGGATCATCAGCTTGGACAGCATTCCCGACTTTACACGTTCCTGAGCCTGGAACACAAATCGGCTGGGTCATCATTCCTGTCTTTACACATCCCTGAGCCTGAAAGAATCATCAGATTGGACAGCATTCCTATCCTTACACATTCCAGAGCCTGGAAAAATCATCAGATTGGACAGCATTCCTATCCTTACACATTCCAGAGCCTGGAAAAATCATCAGCTTGGACAGCATTCCTACCCTTACACATTCCTGAGCTTGGAAGAATCACTGGCTCGCACAGCATTCCCAACTTTACACATTCCTGAGCCTGTAAGAATCATCAGATTGACAGCATTCCTATCCTTACACATTCCAGAGCCTGGAAAAATCATCAGCTTGGACAGCATTCCAGAGCCTGGGACAGCCATCAGCTTGGACAGCATTCCTGTCTCTACAAATTCCAGAGCCTGGAAGAATCACTGGCTTGCACAGCATTCCCGATTTTACACATTCCTGAGCCTAGAACAGATATTGGCTTGGACAGCATTCCCGTCCTTACACATTCCTGAATCTGAAAGGATCATCAGCTTGGACAGCATTCCTGAGCGTGGAAGCATCATCAGCTTGGATTGCATTCCCGACTTTACAGATTCCTGAGCATGGATGAGACATCGGCTTCGACAGCATTCCTACCCTTACACATTGCAGAGCCTGGAAGAATCATCAACTTGGACAGCATTCCTGGCTTTACACATTCCAGAGCCTGGAACAAACATCGGCTTGGACAGCATTCCTATCCGTACACATTCCTGAGCTTGGAAGAATCATCAGCTTGGACAGCATTCCTGACTTTACATGTCCCTGAGCCTGGAAGAATCACTGGCTTGCACAGCGTTCCTGTCTTTACACGTTCCTGAGCCTGGAACAGACTTCGTCTTGGACAGCATTCCTGTCCTTACACATTCCTGAGCATGGATGAGACATCGGCTTGGACAGCATTCCTACCCTTACACATTCCTGAGCTTGGAAGAATCATCAGCGTGGACAGCATTCCTGACTTTACACATTCCAGAGCCTGGAACAAACATCGGCTTGGACAGCATTCCTGACTTTACACGTCCCTGAGCCTGGAAGAATCACTGGCTTGCACAGCATTCCTGTCTTTACACGTTCCTGAGCCTGGAACAGACTTCGGCTTGGACAGCATTCCTGTCCTTACATATTCCTGAGCATGGATGAGACATCGGCTTGGACAGCATTCCTGTCCTTACACATTCCTGAGCATGGATGAGACATCGGCTTGGACAGGATTCCTACCCTTACACATTCCTGAGCCTGGAACAGTTATCAGCTCGGACAGCATTCCTACCCTTACACATTCCTGAGCTTGGAAGAATCATCAGCGTGGACAACATTCCTGACTTTACATATCCCTGAGCCTGGAAGGATCAAAAGCTGGGACAGCATTCCTATCCTTACACATTCCTGAGCCTGTAGGAATCATCAGATTGGACAGCATTCCTATCCTTACACATTCCAGAGCCTGGAAAAATCATCAGCTTGGACAGCATTCCAGAGCCTGGGACAGTCATCAGTTTGGACAGCATTCCTGAGCCTGAAAAGTTCATCAGCTTGGATTGCATTCCCGACTTTACACATTCCTGAGCCGGAAGAAATCATCAGCATGGACAGCATTCCTGACTTTACACATTTCTGAACATGGATGAGACATTGGCTTGGACAGCATTCCTGTCCTTACACATTCCTGAGCTTGGAAGAATCATCAGCTTGGACAGCATTCCTGACTTTACAAATTCCAGAGCCTGGAAGATTCATCAGCTTGGACAGCATTCCCGACTTTACACGTTCCTGAGCCTGGAACACAAATCGGCTGGGTCATCATTCCTGTCTTTACACATCCCTGAGCCTGAAAGAATCATCAGATTGGACAGCATTCCTATCCTTACACATTCCAGAGCCTGGAAAAATCATCAGCTTGGACAGCATTCCTGTCCTTACACATTCCTGAGAATGGACAAGACATCGGCTTGGACAGCATTCCTACCCTTACACATTCCTGAGCTTGGAAGAATCACTGGCTCGCACAGCATTCCCAACTTTACACATTCCAGAGCCTGTAAGAATCATCAGATTGGACAGCATTCCTATCCTTACACATTCCAGAGCCTGGAAAAATCATCAGCTTGGACAGCATTCCAGAACCTGGGACAGCCATCAGCTTGGACAGCATTCCTGACTTTACTCATTCCTGAACCTGGATCAATCATCAGCTTGGACAGCATTCCTGTCTTTACACATTCCAGAGCCTGGAAGAATCACTGGCTTGCGCAGCATTCCCGATTTTACACATTCCTGAGCCTGGAACAGATATTGGCTTGGACAGCATTCCTGTCCTTACACATTCCTGAACCTGAAAGGATCATCAGCTTGGACAGCATTCCTGAGCGTGGAAGCATCATCAGCTTGGATTGCATTCCCAACTTTACAGATTCCTGAGCTTGGATGAGACATCGGCTTCGACAGCATTCCTACCCTTACACATTGCAGAGCCTGGAAGAATCATCAGCTTGGACAGCATTCCTGGCTTTACACATTCCAGAGCCTGGAAGAATCATCAGCTTGGACAGCATTCCTGGCTTTACACATTCCTGAGCCTGGAACAGTTATCAGCTCAGACAGCATTCCTATCCTTACACATTCCTGAGCTTGGAAGAATCAACAGCTTGGACAGCATTCCTGACTTTACAAATTCCAGAGCTTGGAAGATTCATCAGCTTGGACAGCATTCCTGTCTTTATACATTCCAGAGCCTGGAAGAATCACTGGCTTGCACAGCATTCCCGATTTTACATGTTCCTGAGCCTGGAACAGATATCGGCTTGGACAGCATTCCTGTCCTTACACATTCCTGAGCGTGGAAGGATCATCAGCTTGGATTGCATTCCCGACTTTACACATTCCTGAGCTTGGAAGAATCATCAGCTTGGACAGCATTCCTGTCTTTACACATTCCAGAGCCCGGAAGATTCATCAGCTTGGACAGCATTCCTGACATTACACATTCCAGAGCCTGGAAGAATCATCAGCTTGGACAGCATTCCTGACATTACACATTCCAGAGCCTGGAACAGTCATGGGCTTGGACAGCATTCCTGTCTTTACACATTCCTGCGTGTGGAAGGATCTTCAGCCTGGACAGCATTCCCGACTTTACACATTCATGAGCCTAGAACAGTCATTGGCTTGGACAGCAATGTTGTCTTTATACATTCCTGAGCCTGGAACAGTCATCGGCTTGGACAGCATTCCTGACTTTACACGTTCCTGAGCCTGGAACAGTCATCAGCTTGGACAGCATTCCTGACTTCTAACATTCCTGAGCCAGGAAGGTTCATCAGCTTGGACAGCATTCCTGACATTATACATTTCTGAGCCTGGAACAGTCATTCAGATTGGACAGCATTCCAAGCTTCACACATTCCGGTGCCTGGATCACTCATCGGCTTGGACAGCATTCATGTCTTTACACATTTCTGACCCTGGAAGAGTCATCAGCTTGGACAGCATTCCGGTCTTTACACATTCCTGATACAGGAACAATCATCAGCTTGGACAGCATTCCTGACGTTACACATTCCTGAGCCTGGAACAGTCATCAGCTTGGACAGCATTCCGGTCTTTACACATTCCTGATACAGGAACAATCATCAGCTTGGACAGCATTCCTGACGTTACACATTCCTGAGCCTGGAACAGTCACCGGCTTGGACAGCATTCCAGTCTTTACACATTCCAGAGCCTGGAAGAATCAATCAGCTTGGACAGCATTCCTGTCTTTACAAATTCCTGAGCCTGAAAGGATCACCAGCTTGGACAGCATTCCTGACTTTACACATTCCTGAGCATGGAACAATCATCGCCTTAGACAGCATTCCTGTCTTTAGACGTTCCAGAGCCTGAATGGATCATCCGCTTGGACAGCATTCCTGTCTTTACACATTACTAAGCCTGAAAGGATCACCAGCTTGGACAGTATTCCTGACTTTACACATTCCTGAGCCTGGAACAGTCATCAGCTTGGACAACATTCCTGACTTTACACATTCCTGAGCCTGGAACAGTCATCAGCTTGGACAACATTCCTGACTTTACACATTCCTGAGCCTGGAACAGTCATCAGCTTGGACAGCATTCCTGTCTTTACACGTTCCTGAGCCTGGAACAGTCATCAGCTTGAACAGCATTCCTGTCTTTACACGTTCCCATGCAGCCAGCCTCAATGTTGACCAACTGAACAACGTCAGCAGCTCTCTCTTAGCTGTTATACAACCAGACAGCACGCAGAAACAGCCCCTTCACTCCAACCACTCCATGCTGAACAGAATCCCAAACTGAACGAGTCCAACCCATCAGCTCCTAGCCCATATCCCTCCAAAGCTTTCCTATTCATGTATCGATCCAAACGTCTGTTAAACACTGTACCTGTACTGGCATTCACCACTTTCTCAGGAAGTTCATTCCACACTCGGACTGCTCTGTGTAAAACAAAATGCCTCACATCTTTTTTTAAATCTGTCCACCATCCTAAGGAAAATACACCTACCATTACCTCTATCTATACCAGTCATTATTTTATAAACTTTTATCACCTCTCAACCACCTACCCTCCAGTGAAAAAAGTCCCAGCCTATCCAGCCTTTCTTTATAACTCAAACCTTCCACACCCAGCGACAACTCGGTAAATCTTTTCCAAACCCTCTCCAGTTTAATAACATCCTGGTGATAGCAGAGTGACCAGAACTGGACAGAGTCCTTCTAAACCGGCCTCACCGACGTCCTGTACAACCTCAACATGACGGCCCAACTCCTATAATCAAAGGGCTGAGCAATGAAGGCAAGCGTGCCAAATGCCTTTTTAACCACCCAGTCTATGTGTGACTCAAGCTTCAAAGAATTAGGGTCCTGCCCCTCTGTACTCCTTAAAACATTCATCATCATGACAACTGCCTGGTTATCTGCTAAAACTCATTCAACAATTTCAATTTCCAGGAAAGGCCAGCAGTACAGGAGTTGGGAGGTCATGTTGCAGCTGTACAGGACATTGATTAGGCCACTGTTGGAATATTGTGTGCACTTCTAGTCTCCTTCCTTTCAGAAAGATGTTGTGAAACTTGAAAGGGTTCAGGAAAGATTTACAAGGATGTTGCCAGGGTTGGAGGATTTGAGCTAGAGGGAGAGACTGAACAGGCTGGGGCTGTTTTCCCTGGAGCGTCAGACGCTGAGGGGTGATCGTATAGAGGTTTATAAAAGCATGAGGGACATGGACAGGGTAAATAGGTAAAGTCTTTTTTCTGGGGTGGGGGAGTTCAGAACTAGAGGGCATAGGTTTAGGGTGAGAGGGGAAAGATATAAAAGTGACCTAAGGGGCAACTTTTTCACGCAGAGGGTGGTACGTGTATGGAATGAACTGCCAGAGGAAGTGGTGGAGGCTGGTACAATTACAACATTTAAGAGGCATTTGAATGGGTATATGAATAGGAAGGGTTTGGAGGGATATGGGCCAGGTGCTGGCAGGTGGGACTAGATTGGGTTGGGATATCTGGTTGGCATGGACAGGTTGGACCGAAGGGTCTCTTTCCATGCTGTACATCTCTATGACTCTATAACCCATACCTACCCTGGTAGCATCTTATCAAAGTCAAATCTATATCTTAAATATAAAAGTAAAAACACTGGGAATATTCAGGTAGTGACAGAAACAGAATTAACACTTTAGTTGTATAAGACTCTGGTGCGGCCGCATCTGGAGTATTGTGTGCAGTTTTGGTCGCCATACTATAGGAAGGATGTGGAGGCACTGGAACGGGTGCAGAGGAGGTTTACCAGGATGTTGCCTGGTATGCTAGGAAGATCGTATGAGGAAAGGCTGAGGCACTTGGGGCTGTTTTCATTGGAGAAAAGAAGGTTTGGGGTGACTTGATAGAGGTGTACAAGATGATTAGGGGTTTAGATAGGGTTGACCATGAGAACCTTTTTCCATGTATGGAGTCAGCTATTACGAGGGGGCATAGCTTTAAATTAAGGGGTGGTAGGTATAGGACAGATGTTAGGGGTAGGTTCTTTACTCAGCGAGTCGTGAGTTCATGGAATGCCCTGCCAGTAGCAGTGGTGGACTCTCCCTCTTTATGGGCATTTGAACGGGCATTGGATAGGCATATGGAGGATAGTGGGCTAGTGTAGGTTAGGTGGGCTTGGATCGGCGCAACATCGAGAGCCAAAGGGCCTGTACTGCGCTGTATTCTTCTATGTTCTAGGTCGCTAAACCAGGATCAACAACAGCATGTGGGGGAAAGGGAGCAAACCAAAACTCTTCGGGGGGGGGGGAGGTGACCAAACCAAAACTCTCCAGGACGGGGGGGAAGGTGACCAAACCAAAACTCTCCAGGGTGGGGGGGAAGGTGACCAAACCAAAGCTCTCCAGGACGGGGGGGAAAGATTGGAGTGACTGAATAAAAAATGGCACACTGCTGAACTGAGCAAATAAACTAGATGTGACTGAAGTGGTATTATGCCTCAGTTGTACAGATGAAGGTGAGTCCACCGGTGAAGATTTAGTCTCCTTATTTAAGGAAGACATAAATGCATCCGAGGGAGTTCAAAGAAGGTTTACGGAATTGAAACCTGGAATGAGTGGGTGGTCTTCTGATCATAGGTTAGACAGATTAGCTTCGCTTCGTTGGAGTTCAGCAGAGCAGAGGATAACCTGATTGCAGTGTATAAGATGCTGATTGGCCTGGATCAAGTGGAATGAATTATCCCATTTATTGGCAGGTCTGGAATGGAGGGTTGTACAACTTTAGTACTCTCTGTCTCAGAACACAGGGTCATTAATCAAGTATAAGGCCGAGGTAGATAGATTCTTATTTATCAGGAAATCACGGGTAGATGAGATTGTGTAATTCTCACAGAATGGCACAGCAGGCTCAGCTGAATAGATGACCCTGGTTCCTGATTGACATGTTCATAACTTCCCAATCTTTCCTTTTGGTTTTCCAAACTTGGCAAAACCACATTGTCCAGGTCCTGCAACTGACGACGAGTTATAATTGCATTCTAACTGCCAAGTCCGGAAACTCTCAATCTATTCCAATGACTGTCTTCAGTGATACAGTCCAAACCAGTGTGGCAGCATCGTGTTAGACATTTTGTCATCAGCCACCTTAGCACTTAATACATTCCAACGTTCATGGACTGGTCAATCTTCCATAACTGGGCTTGTCACTGTGGCTGGGTGGACAATCGCCCAGCCCCCATGAAAGAGACAGTGCTATACACTGGGGTTTTGGCACATGATCAAATACACAGGTATAACCCAGGAGGAAGCACAGAAAACAACAGCAACTGAGTGGGGCTCTGGGAGAACTCAACTCACTCACCACAATGAGGTTCACACAGGACCCAGTGTCAGACAATCACCATGATAGGGGACTCTATAGTTGGGGGTACAGATGGGTGTTTCTGCAGCCATGGGGGTGCTGGGTTGCCTCTCGGTGCCAGGGTCATGGATGTTTCTGAGCCAACACAGGACATTCTGAAAGGGAAGGGTGAGCAGACAGAGATTATGGTCTGCAACTGTACTAACGAACACAAGCAGGAAGAGAGACCATCTTCTGCAAAGGGAGCTCAAAAGGTTAGGTACAAAGGTGAAAAGTAGCACCTCCAGGGATTATTCCCTGTGCCACAAGCTAGTGAGGCCAGGAACAGGAAACTAGTATGTTTGACTGATTAAAGAGTTGGAGCAGGAGCTGGAGGGAAGGTTTCCGATATCTGGATCACTGGGATCCCTTCAGACTATGTGGCACCTGCACAAGGACAGGTAGCAGCTAAATTGGAGGGGTATGAATCTCCTGGTAGGGGGGTGTTAAATGACTGTGGCAGAGAGATGGAAACCAGAACAGTAAGTCAGCATGTGGACTGATTGATGAGAAGGTAGAGATTGCTTCAAGTTAGTTATGAAGTTGAAGGTGTATACTGTACCTTTAAGAGAAAGAGAATGCTGTTCTGAACAGAGAGCTGACAAGCCCCTGTGAGGACTAGCCAGCATGCCATTAGCTTTCTTCACTGCCGGCTGTACCTGCATGCTTGCTTTCATTGACTGATGTATGAGAACACCTAAATCTCGTTGTACTGCTCCTTTACCCAACTTGACTCCATTTAGATAGTAATCTGCCTTCCTGTTCTTGCCACCAAAGTGGATAAACACACATTTATCCACATTAAACTACATCTGCCATGCACCCGTCCACTCACCTAGCCTGTCCAAGTCCCCCGTATTCTCATAACATCCTCCTCACATTTCACCCTGCCACCCAGTTGTGTGTCATCAGCACATTTGCTAATATTACTTTTAATACCTTCATCTATAATCATTGATGTATATTGTAAACAGCTGCGGGCCCAGCTCCGAACCTTGCGGTACCCTACTGGTCACCGCCTGCCATTCCAAAAGGGACCCATTTATCACTACTCTTTGTTTCCGGTCAGTCAGCCAATTTTCAATCCAAGTCAGTACCTTGCCAGCAATACCGTGCACACAATTTTGCTCACTAATCTCCTATGTGGGACTTTATCAAAGGCTTTCTGAAAGTCCAGGTACACCACATCCACTGGCTCTCCCAGTCCATCTTCAGTTACATCCTCAAAACATTCCAGATTAGTCAGGCACAATTTCCCCTTCGTAAATCAATGCTGACTCTGGCCTAACCTGTTACTGCTATCCAAAGGAGTCATAATTTCATCTTTTATAACTGACATCAGGCTAACCGGTCTATAATTCCCTGTTTTCTCCCTCCTTCCTTCCTTTCTTGAAATGTGGGACAGCATTAGCCACCCTCCAATCTGCAGAAACTGATCCTGAATCTATAAAACATTGGAAAATGATTACCAATGCGTTCATGATTTCTAGAGCCACTTCCTTAAGTATCCTGGGATGCAGACCATCAGGTCCCGGGGACTTATCAGCCTTCAGACCTAATCGTCTATCCAACACCATTTCCTGCCTAATATAAATTCCCTTCAGTTCATCCATTACCCTAGGTCCTTCACCCACTATTACATCAGGGAGATTGCTTGTGTCTTCCCCATTGAAGATATTCCAAAGTACCTTTTCAACTCTTCTGCTATTTCCTTGTTCCTCATAATAACTTCACCCATATCTGTCCTCAAGGGCCCAATTTTAGTCTTAACCATTTTTTTTTCTTTTCACATACCTAAAAAAGCTTTTATTATCCTCCTTTATATTTTTGGCCAGTTTGCCTTCGAACCTCATTTTTTCTCCGTGTATTGCCTTTTTAGTTATCCTCTGTTGCTCTTTAAATGTTTCCCAGTCCTCCGGCTTCCTGCTCACCTTTGCTATGTTATACTTCTGTTTTATCTTTATACAGTCCTTCATGGCTGCCCCTGCCTCCCCTGAGGATCGATCTTCCTCTTTGGAATGAACCGATCCTGCACCTTCTGCGTTATACCCAGAAATACCTGCCATTGTTGCTCCACTGCCATCCCTGCTCGGGTATTGAACCATTGAACTTTGGCCAGCTCCTCCCTCATACTTCCACAGTTCCCTTTATTCAACCGCAATACTGACACTCCCAATTCTTCCTTCTCCCTCCTCCCTCTCAAAGGTTCGTTTCAGACGTTTCGTTACCATTTTGGGTAACATCTTCAGTGAGCCTCCAGATAAAGCACTAGTGGTGTAGCCCGCTTTCTATTTCTATGGTTGGGATTCCTTGGGTTGATGATGTCATTTCCTGTGGTGACATCATTTCCTGTTCTTTTTCTCAGGGAGTGGTAAATGGGATCCAAGTCAATGTGTTTGTTGATTTAGTCCCGATTGGAATGCCAGGCTTCTAGGAATTCTCGTGCAGGTCTCTGTTTGGCTTGTCCTAGGATGGATGTGTTGTCCCAGTCAAAGTGGTGTCCTTCCTCATCCGTATGTAAGGACACTAGTGAGAGAGGGTCATGTCGTTTGTGGCTGGTTGATGTTCATGTATCCTGGTGGCTAGTTTTCTGCCGGTTTGTCCAATGGTGTTTGTTACAGTCCTTACAAAGTATTTTGTAAATGACATTAGTTTTGCTTGTTGCCTGTACTGGGTCTTTCAAATTCATTAGCTGCTGTTTTAGTGTGTTGGTGGGTTTGTGGGCTACCATGATGCAAGGGGTCTGAGTAGTCTGGCAGTCATTTCTGAGGTGTCTTTGATGTAGGGGAGAGTGGCTAGGTTTTCTGGATGCATTTTGTCTGCTTGTTTGGGTTTGTTGCTGAGAAATTGGAGGACACCTGTGATTTCCACAGGAAATGACATCACCAACCCTAAGGAAACCCAAACAGAAACAGAAAGCGGGCTACACCACCGGTGCTTCATCGGGAGGCTCACTGAAGATGTTACCTAGTATGGTGACAAAACATCTGAAAATGAACCTTCCAGCTCAGTGAGCAAACCTACATCCAGAACCTCAACCTGATCTACAAATCTTCTCAAAACTCACTAGAACCTGAAGGCATTTTATAGATATATTAGGTGCAAGAAAGTCCACTCAAGGACAAAGCAGGACTTTATGCTTGGAGCCAGAGGAAGTGGGTGAGGGCCTTAATGAGTATTTCAGATGGATGATGAGAGGGAGATGGATGATGGTAAGATTAGGGAGGACAATGTTGTTATCCTGGGCCATGTTGATATTAAGAAGGAACTCATGTAGGATGTCTTGAAAACATGAAAGCAAATAGGTCTCCAGGGCCTGATGGGATGTTTCCTAGGATACAGAGAGGCAAGGGAGGAGATTGCTGCAATCTTGACAGAAGTTTTTGTATCTTCTTTAACCACAGGTAAGGTCCCAGAGGACTGAAGAATAACCAATGTTTAGCAAGCCTTTGTTTAAGAAGGGCAATAGGGAAAATCCAAGAAACTACAAGTTGGTTAGCCTTGCTAACATCAGTATTAGGGAAACTACTGGAGAAGATTCTTCAGGACAGGATTTACTAGCATCTGGAAAAGAATGGACTTATTCAGGAGTCAGTATGGCTTTGAGCAGGGGAGGTCTTACCTCACTAATCTGATTGCATCTTTCGATGACGTAAAGAAGATGATTTGCGAGGATTGGGCAATGAATCGGAATACATGGACTTTACTAAAACATCAGACAAAATCCCTCATGGCAGGCTGGCCTAGAAGATTAAGTTCTATGGGATCCATAGAGAGTTAGTAATTTGGATACAAAATTAGCTTGGTCACAGAGGACAGAGGGAGTCGTGGAGGGGTATTTTTCTGACTGAAGGTCTGTCAGTGGCATTCCACAGGGATTAGAGCTGGGACTTCTGCTGCTTTTAATTTTATAAATAATTTGGATGAAAATGTAGGTGGCCTGATTAGTAAGTCTGCATATAACATGGAAATTGTTGGAGTTATGGATAGCGAGGAAGGTTGTCAAACAATACAGCAGGATATTGATCAATTGGAAAGTTAGGCAGAGGAAAGGCAGGTGGAGGCTAATCTGGAAATAAATGTGAGGTGATGCATTTTGGGAGGACAAATGCAAGAGGAAGGTATGAAGTCGCAAGACCCTTCCCAGCACTGATATAAGGAGTGATTTTGGGGAGAGGGGCAGTGCTCAGTGAACCCTCTATCAGTCATCTCCCTCTCCCACTGGGGAATAGCCCTCAATCAGATTCTTCCCCCCCACCCCGTAGAACAGCCCTCACTCAGTCCTCCCTGGTCGTTTCCACCCCCCCCCCCCCCAAAGGAATAGAGCCCACCCCCGCAGAACAGTCCTCAGTCATTCCCGCTCCAACTACCGCCTTGGAACAACCCTCAGTCGTTTCTCCCCCCCCCCCCCCCGAGGAACAGCCCTCAGTCATTCCCCCCCCCCCCCTCCCAAGGAACAGCCCTCAGTCGTTCCCCCCCCCCATGGAACAGCCCTCAGTTGTTCCCCCCCAACTCCCCCCCCCGCAGAACAGCCCTCAGTCGGACGCCCCAACTCCCCCCCCGCAGTCGGACACCCCCCCCCCCCAAAGACCAGCCCTCAGTCGTACCCCCCCAACTCCCCCCCCCCGCAGAACAGCCCTCAGTCGGACGCCCCCCCAACTGCCCCCCCGCAGAACAGCCCTCAGTCGGACACCCTCCCCCCCCAAAGACCAGCCCTCAGTCGTACCCCCCAACTCCCCCCCCCCGCAGAACAGCCCTCAGTTGTGCCCCCCCAACTCCCCCCCCCCCCCGCAGAACAGCCCTCAGTCAGTTTCCCCCCCCACCCCCATGGAACAGCCCTCAGTCGTGCCCCCCCAACTCCACCCCACCATGGAACAGCCCTCAGTCGGCACCCCCCTCCCAGGTGGAACAGCCCTCAGTCGTGCCCCCCCCCAACTGTCCCCCCTGTGGAATAGCCCTAAGTTGTGCCCCCCCCCCCCCCGTGGAACAGCCCTCAGTCGTGCCCCCTCAACTCCACCCCCTCCCCGTGGAACAGCCCTAAGTCGTGCCACCCCAACTCCCCCCCCCACCGTGGAACAGCCCTCAGTCGGCTCCCCCCACCCCGTGGAACAGAGCCCCCCATCATGGAACAGCCCTCAGTTATACCCACTCCACTCCCCCCCTCCCCGTGGAACCAGAGAGCCAGGTTTAAAGTGAACCAACAGCAGGACGCGAAACAGCAGCCATCTAGAACTACTATCAGACCTGACGCTGTCTTTGAGATATAATTGGCAAGTCTGAGTGCTCTCAGACATAAACAGCAGTATGTTAGCAGTGCCAATAACACCCACAACTCATTAACACCTCAGATGGTAAACAGATCTTTAAAAAACAGACAACTTGTTTACAATTTCTATGAAGACAATTTCACTTGTCAGGATATAAGGCTTCACATATAAAGCAAAGAATAAATCTGTGATAATGCTCACTGTGGGCCAGTTTCTGATGCCACTGTCGTCTTCTATGCCCCCCAACATACTACGGTCACAACTAGTATTTCCATAAATACTAGACAGTGTATCTAAAAAGGTGAACAACTGTTTCACTTCCTTCTCAATTTGTTTGCACAAGCTCCCTATTGAGTCAGAGAATTAAATGAGATGTTTAATTACTTTAAGAGCAAAGTCCCATAAGGAAAATTGATCCCGTTCCAAAGAATTACTTCAGTATTGCAATGATGATACATACTCGACACATTAGAATATAACAAGATATTTTCGATTATAATAAAACATATTTTAAGAATCAACAGCATCCTGCTGTTCTGTAAGCAGTGTGTTATTCGACAGAATAACCCAAGCTGCTACTTTGTGATTTTACACAGGATTATAAAGCAGGACTGAGAGCTTGTTCAGCACAGTGCGAGGCCGTTCCCTTCCCTTCCTTGACCTTTCTGTTTCTGTTTCTGGGAACAGGCTGTCCAAGATCTGTTACCAGCCCAGCGATTCCCACAGCCCCCTTGCTGATACTTTCCTCACACTGTGCCTCCTGTGAGGATTTCATTCCAGTTTCTCGGTCTCTGTCACATCAGTCCTGAAGATCCCAGCTTCCACTGCAGTGCCTCTGACTTTACCTCCTTTTCCTTGCACGGGGCATTCCCTCCTCAATACTGTGATTGACAGGCCCCCCAACCATGTCTGACCTCACTCACTCTCTCACGTTTGCTCTTACCTCTCCCTCATGACACTCTGATCCGCTCCTTGATCACTCTTAGCACCTTCCTCAACGCCCCAGGCACCCTCTGACACAATTGCTGAAGGTTTATGCCTATCCATCTCCTCCTTCCTCACTCTCCAAGGCCTCAAACCCCCTGCCTTTACTATTCAAGGCATTGAGTTTAACAGCAGGGAAGCAAGGCTGGAAATGTAGAAAATGGTGGTTAGACCACAGCAAGCGTATTGTTTTCAGTTGTGGATGTAATGCTCTAGGAGGGACATGATCATACTAGAAAGAGTGCAGTGGAGATTTACCAGAATATTGCCTAGACTGGAGAGAGATTGGCTGGAGTAGGGTTGCTCTCCTTGGTGCAGGGGTGATTGAGAGGGGGCATGATGCTGTGCTTCCTCCAAGTGTGTTCAACATGGAGGGGGACTGATTGCTCAGCTGAGGGAGCACAGTACGTGGTAATCAGCTGGAGATTGCCTTGCCCAGATCTGGCCTAATGCCATAAGACTTCAGGGTGTCTGCAGTCAATGCTGTGGACTGTCAGGCAACTCCATCATGAGTGCATCCCACTGTGCTACCAGCAAGCCGGGACATACCCAGGGATAGTCACAGTGCTGTCTGACACAACAAGGGTGTTAGGCTGTGGCAGAATGAATCAGTGAGATAGCTCTCCCAATTTTGGCATCAGCCCTCAGATTGTAAAGGAGGACGGACAAGCCAGGGAACTAGAGGCCAGTGAGCCTGACGTCGATGGTGGGCAAGTTGTTGGAGGGAATCCTGAGGGACAGGATGTACATGTATTTGGAAAGGCAAGGACTGATTAGGAGTAGTCAACATGGGAAATCATGTCTCACAAACTTCTTTTTGAAGAAGTAACAAAGAGGATTGATGAGGGCAGAGTGGTAGACATTATCTATATGGACTTCAGTAAGGCGTTTGACAAGGTCCCTTGTGGGAAACTGGTTAGCAAGGTTAGATCTCATGGAAAACAGGGAGAACTAGCCATTTGGATACAGAACTGGATCAAAGCTAGAAGACAGAGGGTGGTGGTGGAGGTTTCCTTTTAATTCTGGAGGCCTGTGACCAGTGGAGTGCCACAGGGATCGGTGCTGGGTCCACTACTTTTTGTCATTTGTGTAAATGATTTGGATGTGAGCTTAAGAGGTAGAGTTAGTAAGTTTGCAGATGACACCAAAATTGGAGGTGTATTGCACAGCGAAGGAGGTTACCTCAGATTACAACAGGATCTTGACCAGATGACCCACTGGTCTGAGTGGCAGATGGAGTTTAATTTAGATAAATGTGAGCTGCTGCATTTTAGGAAAGCAAATCTTAGCAGGACTTATACACTTAATGGTAAGATCCTGGAGAATGTTGCTGAACAAAGAGACCTTGGAGTGCAGGTTCATAGCTCCTTGAAAGTGGAGTCACAGGTAGATATGATAGTGAAGGCAGCATTTGGTATGCTTTCCTTTATTGGTCAGAGTATTGAGTACAGGAGTTGGGAGGTCATGTTGCGGCTGTACAGGACATTGGTTAGGCCACTGTTGGAATATTGTCTGGACTTCTTCCTATCGGAAAGATGTTGTGAAACTTGAAAGGGTTCAGAAAAGATTTACAAGGATGTTACCAGGACTGGAGGATTTGAGCTATTGGGAGAGGTTGAATAGGATGGGGCTGTTTTCTCTGGAGTGTTGGAGGCTGAGGGGTGATCTTATCGAGGTTTATAAAATCATGAGGGGCATGGATAGGGTAAATAGACAAGGTCTTTTCCCTGGGGTCGGGGAGTCCAGAAGTAGGGGGGCATAGGTTTAGGGTGAGAGAGGAAAGATATAAAAGGGACCTAGGGGCACATTTTTCATGGAGAGGTTGGTGCATGTATGGAATGGGCTGCCAGAGGAAGTGGTGGAGGCTGGTACAATTGCAACATTTAAAAGGCATCTGGATGGATATATGAGTATGAAGGGTTTGGAGGATATGGGCTGGGTGCTAGTAGGTGGGACTAGATTGAGTTGGGATATCTGGTCAGCATGGACAAGTTGGACCGAAGGGTCTGTTTCCGCGCTGTACATCTCTCTGACTTTGCAGGTTTCCCTCAATACATCATTCCCTCGTTGGTGGGTCTGGAGTCACATTCAGGGGAGACCAGATAACGGCAATAGGTTCAACACCACCGGCCCAACCAAATCTCCCACCCAGTAGGATAAGGGCAGCAGATACATGGCAACACCATCAGCTGCAAACCACTCAGCATCCCAACTTGAGAACATATCCCTGCTCCTGCAGTGGAGCTGGATCAGAATCCTGAAATTCCCTCCCTAATGGCGTTGTGGATGTCCCCATACCAGATGGACTGCAGCAGCTGAATCTCACTTTCTCCCAGGCAGTTCAGCAAGTGCCAGCCCAGTCAGGAACACCCACTACCCAGGAATCAAATTCCGATTTGCAGCTGAAATCTAAAAACTAAATCAATGGTACCAAAAATTGAGGTTTTTCAGAAACGGAAGGAGACTATATATCAAGAACTGTGCCAGTATTCATGACCTTTGTCAGATTATTTTATAATACAGTACAGCTGTACATAGAAGTCTTAAAAACATTAAAGTCTCAGGTTTTCATTTCAGCTTCTCTGATGGTAGCAGAAGTACCCAAGAACAAACTGTTGGAACGAACGGCCCGCTTTCTCAGAGCAGCTACCTACCAAAGGGATAATCCCAAGAACGAAGAGAGAGCCTTATACAACATCCCGAGGTCAATGTAAATGGCTGGGAGTAATTACTGCTCTCTAATCATCCGGAAAATAGTGCAGTTGCATCAGGTCTGGTGTTGGAGCACTGTCCAGTGAGCTCTGGAGCAGGTATATATTAAATATCAGACAGATTCCCACGCCTCGAGGCAGGTAAACAGTTGGGAATTTCGCACTGTCTGCATGTACAACTTCATTCAGGTTGAAAACAAATAACAACAAAAGGAAGCCAAACACTTCTGAGGAAGGAATCAGCTTCAGCCCCAAAAAAAAATGCAGGTGACCTTTACATTTCACCCAACACTGCCGGGAGGAACCAGAGAAGAAATTAAAATGTCCCCTTTAAGCAATCAATGATTCCCAATCAGTTTAGAAATCCCAGAAGGAAACAAATCTCCACGGCAGGGAAAGGTTTCTTCCTGGACACAGCTTCTCGCTCAGCTATAGGCAATGAGGCTTCTCCAGTTAATTGCCCTAACTGGTACAGTTTGCAACACAACAACAGCCAATGGTCTGACAGTGAAGCAGACTGGGAGAGACCCAATACAAGTCAATGAGTAGAGACTAAGCCTTTAAGTTTCCTGTGAAAGAGCCTGATCCATGTGCCGTGTACCAGACTTACAAATGAAATTGCTCATCATAGACAGCAATCAGAAATTGATCACATTCCTTCCCCTCTATACAGTTACGCACAGGCATCCCATTCCCATCCGGCAGCCAACCCATGCTACACTTCTCCACACAACAGACCCCAACAGCATCCGCACACAGACCTCAACCATGGCCCACAGGACACCCTTCATTACCTTTCACTGCTCACAGGCACACTGTCACTGAGTCACTGCAGAGTCTCTCTCTGCCCCTCACCCCCTCTCTCTCTCTCTGTCCCACTCTCTCTCTCTCTCTTTCTCCCTCTCACTCTGTGTGTCCCTCTCACTCTGTGTGTCCCTCTCACTCTGTGTGTCCCTCTCACTCTCTCTCTCTCTCACTCTCTCACTCTCACTCTCTCTCTCTCACTCTGTCCCACTCGCGCTCTCTCTCTCTCTCTGTCCCACTCGCTCTCTCTCTCTCTCTCTGTCCCACTCGCTCTCTCTCTCTCTGTCCCACTCGCTCTCTCTCTCTGTCCCACTCGCTTTCTCTCTCTCTCTCTCTCTGTCCCACTCGCTTTCTCTCTCTCTCTCTCTCTCTGTCCCACTCGCTCTCTCTCTCTCTCTCTGTCCCACTCGCTCTCTCTCTCTCTCTCTCTGTCCCACTCTCTCCCTCTCTGTCCCACACTCTCCCTCTCTGTCCCACACTCTCCCTCTCTGTCCCACACTCTCCCTCCCTCTCTGTCCCACACTCTCTCTCCCTCTCTGTCCCACACTCTCTCTCCCTCTCTGTCCCACTCTCTCTCTCCCTCTCTGTCCCACTCTCTCTCTCTCTCTCCCTCTCTGTCCCACTCTCTCTCTCTCTCTCCCTCTCTGTCCCACTCTCTCTCTCTCTCTCCCTCTCTGTCCCACTCTCTCTCTCTGTCCCACTCTCTCTCTCTCTGTCCCACTCTCTCTCTCTCTCTCTCTGTCCCACTCTCTCTCTCTGTCCCACTCTCTCTCTCTCTGTCCCACTCTCTCTCTCTCTCTGTCTCTGTCCCACTCTCTCTCTCTCTCTGTCTCTGTCCCACTCTCTCTCTCTCTCTCTCTCTGCCCCACTCTCTCTCTCTCTGTCTCTGTCCCACTCTCTCTCTCTCTGTCTCTGTCCCACTCTCTCTCTCTCTCTCTGCCCCACTCTCTCTCTCTCTCTCTCTGCCCCTCTCTCTCTCTCTCTCTCTGCCCCACTCTCTCTCTCTCTCTCTCTGCCCCACTCTCTCTCTGCCCCACTCTCTCTCTCTCTGTCCCACTCACTCACTCTCTCTCTCTCTCTCTCTGTCTGTCACACTCTCTCTCTCTGTCCCACTCGCGCTCTCTGTCTCTCTCTGTCCCGCTCTCGCTCGCTCCCTCTGTCCCGCTCGCTCCCTCTGTCCCGCTCGCTCCCTCTCTGTCACTCTCTGTCCCACTCTCTCTCTGTCCCGCTTTCTCACTCTCGCTCTCTGTCCCACACTCTCGCTCTCTGTCCCACACTCTCGCTCTCTCTGTCCCTCTCTGTCCCACTTTCTCTCTGTCCCACTCTCTCTCTCTGTCCCGCTCGCTCTCTCTCTCTCTGTCCCGCTCGCTCTCTCTCTCTCTCTGTCCCGCTCGCTCTCTCTCTCTCTCTCTCTCTCTGTCCCACTCACTCACTCTCTCTCTCTCTCTCTCTCTCTCTCTGTCTGTCACACTCTCTCTCTCTGTCCCACTCGCGCTCTCTGTCTCTCTCTGTCCCGCTCTCGCTCGCTCTCTCTGTCCCGCTCGCTCCCTCTGTCCCGCTCGCTCCCTCTCTGTCACTCTCTGTCCCACTCTCTCTCTGTCCCGCTTTCTCACTCTCGCTCTCTGTCCCACACTCTCGCTCTCTGTCCCACACTCTCGCTCTCTGTCCCACACTCTCGCTCTCTGTCCCACACTCTCGCTCTCTGTCCCACACTCTCGCTCTCTCTGTCCCTCTCTGTCCCACTTTCTATCTGTCCCACTCTCTCTCTCTGTCCCGCTCGCTCTCTCTCTCTCTCTCTCTGTCCCGCTCGCTCTCTCTCTGTCCCGCTCTCTCTCTGTCCCGCCCGCTCTCTCTCTGGCCCGCCCGCTCTCTCTCTGGCCCGCCCGCTCTCTCTCTGGCCCGCCCGCTCTCTCTCTGGCCCGCCCGCTCTCTCTCTGGCCCGCCCGCTCTCTCTCTGGCCCGCCCGCTCTCGGTCCGGCCCGCCCGCTCTCGGTCCGTCCCGCCCGCTCTCGGTCCGTCCCGCTCGCTCTCGGTCCGTCCCGCTCGCTCTCGGTCCGTCCCGCTCGCTCTCGGTCCGTCCCGCTCGCTCTCGGTCCGTCCCGCTCGCTCTCGGTCCGTCCCGCTCGCTCTCGGTCCGTCCCGCTCGCTCTCGGTCCGTCCCGCTCGCTCTCGGTCCGTCCCGCTCGCTCTCGGTCCGTCCCGCTCGCTCTCGGTCCGTCCCGCTCGCTCTCGGTCCGTCCCGCTCGCTCTCGGTCCGTCCCGCTCGCTCTCTGTCCGTCCCGCTCGCTCTCTGTCCGTCCCGCTCGCTCTCTGTCCGTCCCGCTCGCTCTCTGTCCGTCCCGCTCGCTCTCTGTCCGTCCCGCTCGCTCTCTGTCCGTCCCGCTCGCTCTCTGTCCGTCCCGCTCGCTCTCTGTCCGTCCCGCTCGCTCTCTGTCCGTCCCGCTCGCTCTCTGTCCGTCCCGCTCGCTCTCTGTCCGTCCCGCTCGCTCTCTGTCCGTCCCGCTCGCTCTCTGTCCGTCCCGCTCGCTCTCTGTCCGTCCCGCTCGCTCTCTGTCCGTCCCGCTCGCTCTCTGTCCGTCCCGCTCGCTCTCTGTCCGTCCCGCTCGCTCTCTGTCCGTCCCGCTCGCTCTCTGTCCGTCCCGCTCGCTCTCTGTCCGTCCCGCTCGCTCTCTCTCTGTCTCTCTCGCTCTCTCTCTGTCTCTCTCGCTCGCTCTCTCTCTGTCTCTCTCGCTCGCTCTCTCTCTGTCTCTCTCGCTCGCTCGCTCTCTGTCCCGCTCGCTCGCTCTCTGTCCCGCTCGCTCGCTCTCTGTCCCGCTCGCTCGCTCTCTGTCCCGCTCGCTCGCTCTCTGTCCCGCTCGCTCGCTCTCTGTCCCGCTCGCTCGCTCTCTGTCCCGCTCGCTCGCTCTCTGTCCCGCTCGCTCGCTCTCTGTCCCGCTCGCTCGCTCTCTGTCCCGCTCGCTCGCTCTCTGTCCCGCTCGCTCGCTCTCTGTCCCGCTCGCTCGCTCTCTGTCCCGCTCGCTCGCTCTCTGTCCCGCTCGCTCGCTCTCTGTCCCGCTCGCTCTCTGTCCCGCTCGCTCTCTCTCTGTCTCTCTCGCTCTCTCTCTCTCTCTCTGTCTCTCTCGCTCTCTCTCTCTCTCTGTCCCGCTCGCTCTCTCTCTGTCCCGCTCGCTCTCTCTCTGTCCCGCTCGCTCTCTCTCTGTCCCGCTCGCTCTCTCTCTGTCCCGCTCGCTCTCTCTCTGTCCCGCTCGCTCTCTCTCTGTCCCGCTCGCTCTCTCTCTGTCTCTGTCCCGCTCTCTCTCTCTCTGTCTCTCTCGCTCTCTCTCTCTGTCCCGCTCGCTCTCTCTCTGTCCCGCTCTGTCCCGCTCGCTCTCTCTCTGTCCCGCTCTGTCTCTCTCGCTCTCTCTCTCTGTCCCGCTCGCTCTCTCTCTGTCCCGCTCGCTCTCTCTCTGTCCCGCTCGCTCTCTCTCTGTCCCGCTCGCTCTCTCTCTGTCCCGCTCGCTCTCTCTCTGTCCCGCTCGCTCTCTCTCTGTCCCGCTCGCTCTCTCTCTGTCCCGCTCGCTCTCTCTCTGTCCCGCTCGCTCTCTCTCTGTCCCGCTCGCTCTCTCTCTGTCCCGCTCGCTCTCTCTCTGTCCCGCTCGCTCTCTCTCTGTCCCGCTCGCTCTCTCTCTGTCCCGCTCGCTCTCTCTTTGACCCGCTCGCTCTCTCTCTGTCCCGCTCGCTCTCTCTCTGTCCCGCTCGCTCTCTCTCTGTCCCGCTCGCTCTCTCTCTGTCCCGCTCGCTCTCTCTCTGTCCCGCTCGCTCTCTCTCTGTCCCGCTCGCTCTCTCTCTGTCCCGCTCGCTCTCTCTCTGTCCCGCTCGCTCTCTCTCTGTCCCGCTCGCTCTCTCTCTGTCCCGCTCGCTCTCTCTTTGACCCGCTCGCTCTCTCTTTGACCCGCTCGCTCTCTCTCTGTCCCGCTCGCTCTCTCTCTGTCTCTGTCCCGCTCTCTCTCTCTCTGTCTCTCTCGCTCTCTCTCTCTGTCCCGCTCGCTCGCTCTCTCTGTCCCGCTCGCTCGCTCTCTCTGTCCCGCTCGCTCTCTCTCTCTGTCCCGCTCGCTCTCTCTCTCTGTCCCGCTCGCTCTCTCTCTCTCTGTCCCGCTCGCTCTCTCTCTCTGTCCCGCTCGCTCTCTCTCTCTGTCCCGCTCGCTCTCTCTCTGTCCCGCTCGCTCTCTCTCTGTCCCGCTCGCTCTCTCTCTGTCTCTGTCCCGCTCTCTCTCTCTCTGTCTCTCTCGCTCTCTCTCTCTGTCCCGCTCGCTCTCTCTCTGTCCCGCTCGCTCTCTCTCTGTCCCGCTCGCTCTCTCTCGCTCTCTCTCTCTGTCCCGCTCGCTCTCTCTCTCTGTCCCGCTCGCTCTCTCTCTGTCCCGCTCGCTCTCTCTCTGTCCCGCTCGCTCTCTCTCTGTCCCGCTCGCTCGCTCTCTGTCCCGCTCGCTCGCTCTCTGTCCCGCTCGCTCTCTCTCTGTCCCGCTCGCTCTCTCTCTGTCCCGCTCGCTCTCTCTCTGTCCCGCTCGCTCTCTCTCTGTCCCGCTCGCTCTCTCTCTGTCCCGCTCGCTCTCTCTCTGTCCCGCTCGCTCTCTCTCTGTC